>NW_027287561.1:245000-262500 GCF_022747635.1 Hetaerina americana
TAACATTGTCACAGTACATGTGTATGTTGATATTGGAAAGATTTAATGCTCTTAATAGTTCGAGTACCGTTTTAACACCGTGCAGCGCAGCGTATGTTTCCGCCGCATTGATGGAGGATAGTGCCGGGATCGGGAATCGCAATACGGTAGGCGAAGGAAGAGATGGTGATGAGGTGGGCGACTACGGTTTGGGCACGAGGAATGACCGCGGGGAGAAAGCAGTTGAGTTCTGCAGGAGACAGGGGTTAGTCATCACCAACACTTGGTTTAGACACCACAAAAGATGCAGGTATACATGGAAAATGCCAGGTGACTCAGGAAGATATCAGCTAGATTATATCCTGGTTAGACACAGGTTTAGGAATAGTGTGATAAATTCCCACAGCTTTCCGGGAGCGGATGCGGACTCAGACCACAATTTAGTTGTTATGAAATGTAGCGTACGTTTCAAAAAGATAAGGCAGGGGCGGCGAGTTAGAAAATGGATTGTAGAAGCATTAAATGGGTTGAAAAGGAAGGAATACAAACAGGCGGTAGAGAAAATCATGGAGGATGGTAAAGGGCTTATTACTATCGAAGAAAAATGGGAAATGATCAAAAAAGGGTTGTCTAAAGCCGCAAAAGACACTATTGGAACCGTTAACGCTAAAAGGACTAGGAAACCATGGATCACGGATGAGATGATTACAAAGATGGATGAGCGGCGAAAATGGAAGAATATAAATACAGAATTAGGCAAAATGAAGTACAAAGAATTGAACAATAAATTGAGGCGGGCAACAAATAAAGCAAAGGAAGCATGGTGGAAGGCGCAGTGCGAGGATATGGAAAGTCTGCAGAGGAAGGGTGAAATCGGTGCGCTGTATAGCAAAGTTAAATCGTTATCGGGAAGTAAGAAAGGAAGAGCTATGCTAACAGATAGAGATAAGGCGGGTAAGGTAATAGTTGACGCAGGAAAGATCCAAGAGAGATGGAAGGAGTATATAGAAGAACTGTATAGTAAAGAACTCAGACCAACACAGTTAGACATTGAAAAAGAAAATGACGTAGAGGAAGACAGCTTAGGTCCAGGCATACTAGACAATGAGATAGAAAGGGCATTAAGGGAGATGAAACTAAATAAGGCCGTGGGGGTAGATAACATTCCCGTGGAACTTTTAAAATGCTTAGGAAAATGTGGGAGGAAGTGGCTATATGGGCTGATCCGTAGCATTTATGAGGAGGGAATCTGGCCGGAAGACTTTGTGAGAGCAGTTTTAGTTCCGATTCCGAAAAAGGTAAAGGCCACGTCATGTGAGGACTATAGGACAATTAGTTTGATATCCCACGCAGCTAAAGTTGTTCTCAGGATCATAAACAAAAGGATAGAGAGTAGGGCAAATGATTACTTAGGGGATGATCAGTTTGGGTTTAGGAAGGGGAGAGGTACGCGTGAACACACACATACACACACACATATACACACATACACACACATATATACACACACATACCGTTTTGTATCCTACATTGCTCTATCTGTGATAGAAGGACTTCCTGCGTTAGATCTCCTGGCACAAGAACGCACCAGGAATTAACATGGAACAAGACGAAATATAGGACCGGACCAAGCCCGGTCAAACAGCCGACATCAATGGTCTTCGGCACTGATGGAAGAGTGGCAGCTAAGGTGGGATGAAGCTATGGTGGTCCGTTGGACGCATAGGATTGTCCCAGATGTCTTGGCTTGGATCAGCAGAGGACATGGCCATCTGACATTCCAACTCACCCAGGTACTTACCGGCCACGGCAACTTTCGCAGTTTCCTGCACCGCATTGGGGTGTATGGAAGTGCGGAGTGCCCGGCTTGCCCAGGTGAGGACGAGAGCGTAGATTATGTCCTGTGTCGGTGCCCAAGATTTGTCGAGGCACGAGCAGGGCATTTGGCAGGGCCCTGTGGCACCAGAAGGGCTAGGGTCCTGTCTAATTAGGTCCGAGTCTGATTGGAATGCTGGGGTCGCGTTCACATCACAAATTGTAGAGGAGCTGAGTCGCCTAAGGCGACAGGCAGAAAGGAGGATAGAAGCTTAGCCAATCTGAGCTTGAAATAGCATCGAGAGTGAACTAAAGGGCATGACTGCCCCACCAAAGTAATGCCTAGTGGCGGTTTCCGGGGGGCAGGCACTAAAGAGTTGGGAGTTTAGTGGGTAGGCCAAGGGATGGACACCGGTGGCAGCAGTGCCCACCCTAGGAGAGTCCCACACACCGAAAGTCCCAATGACTTGTGATGGTGCGTAAAGCATTCTCCAACTCTTCGGAATTAAAAAAAACATACATACACACACATATACGAGGGTCATCCGGAAAGTAGTACCCGTTCGTGCCGCATGAAGTGCTGACGACGCGAGTAGCCGCTGGACGAGGTCAGATAGCTTCAGTGGCTTGTCTGCCTTCTCTGAGCCAAGTTGCGTGACGCTAGCATTGCCTGTGTTGTTTCTGTGATTGTTTACAATGTTTAAAAAAATTGAGAATGCCGCCAGTTGTGAAGTGAGGGCAGTGATTAAATTCCTCAATGCAAGAAACGTTCGCCCATGTGATATTCATCGCCAATTAAAGGAGGTGTATGGAGACAATGTAATGGACGAGTCGTCTGTTCGGCGGTGGTGTCGCAACTTCAACATGGGGAGGGGGAACACACACGACGATGAGCGTTCGGGGAGACCGTCTGTCATTACAGACCAACTGGTGAGCTCAGTTGACGAATTCGTGAGGAACGATCGGCGCGTCACAATTGATGACATCTGTGAGCATTTTCCCAATGTTTCTCGAACAATTGTTCATGAAATTGTTAAACACCATCTGCATTATGCAAAAATTTGTGCAAGATGGGTCCCTCGCGTATCTCAATGAGCTGGCGGCGAAGGACTATGCAGCAGGAATACAGAAACTTGTCACACGTTATGACAAATGCCTTAATTTGCTTGGAGATTATGTTGAGACGTAGTTTAAAGTATCCTCTTTCAAATAAAATTTTTTATGTTTGTTAATATTTACTTTTGTGTCTTTATTTCACGAACGGGTACTACTTTCCGGATGACCCTCGTACATACATACACACACACACACACACACACATACACTACACGCCGGTGTGGAGTTTTGTTGGCTTCTGCCATCCGGCGCCTCCCCAGGTTGCGGATAGGGGAACGCTCACTAGAAATAGAGGGCGCCAGGCAAATAAAATACCCGGGCTGGACAGAAAAGCCAAATAGGGGAAAGAACCCCGAAAATAAACCAAATATGGAGAGTACACGGGAGAAGAAAGTTACGGTGCAGGGGAGGGATACCCCAGTACCGGCGCTGCTAGGGAGTGAGAAAGCGGGCTCCCAGGCGTCGTTATCCAACGACCGCAGTGCTTCAGGAGTTGGTCACTCGGCTCCCGTAGCATATAATGCTACAAGTACCCCACAACCGAAGGAAGCCGAGAAGGCTTTCAATCGGTTGAAAGAAAAAGTGCAGGCACTATTAGATTTTGTTCTCCCTAAGAACAACGTTCACAAGGAGATCAAAACGATGGCTCGTGCTATGGGTAGAGCCCTCAATGAATATGCCAAACTGACGAGCACCATAGGAAGTGTGAGGACGGAAGAAATTCGTCACCGGGATGCAACAGATCAGACATCCCCAATATTCCGCCCAAAAAGCACACGACGGATTTTGGCGGGCCACGACCCACCTTTACCAATGTCAGCGCCACCTCCTAAGAGAAAAGGGGAAAAGGAGAATAGTAGGGCTACGACCAAGGCCCAAGCCAGTGACTGGGCCACGGTCGTCAGAAAGTGAAGAGGAAGAAAGAAAAAGGTCGACGAAAAGCCACAGCTGGCGGTACAAGAAAAAAACCGAAGGAGGCAGACGAGACGCCCAAAATCAGGTTGAGACCATCCCGCCCGGATGCTATTAAGATTAAGGCGATGGAGGGAAGCTCATACGCAGAGATACTGCGCCTTGTGAAAGCGACACCTTGTTTGGTAACACTGGGGGATAGAGTTACCCACATAAGATGCACAAGAAAGGGAGAGCTACTCTTAGAACTCGGACGACCTGGCCCAGAGTCCCTGGAGCTGCATTGAACAGTGTCGTCAATACTGAAAGGAACAGCAGAAGTGCAGCTGCTTACTGATTCGGAGTTCCTAAATATCAAGGACCTGGATGAGACAACGACCGTAGAAGAGGTTGTCGAGACTATTACTGCGGAAGTGGGCACAGGGGCAATAATGCCCAATAGTGTTAAGCTCCGGGCAGCATACAGTGGCACGCTGGCTGCCAACGTCCGGCTACCGACGGAGATAACGAGGAAGCTTCTCCAGAAAGGGAAAATTAGAATCGGCTGGGTTAGCTGCAGAGTCCGCCTGCGGCGGGTGCCCAAAAGGTGCTACCGGTGCCATGAGGTGGGCCACATATCACACGAATGCACGAGTACGGTAGACCGGACGAACCACTGCTTCCGTTGTCGCCAAGAAGGCCATAAGGCAGCTAATTGTTCGAAAAACCGGACTGAACTACAAGAGGAAATGCGAACAGAAAATGGCTAAGGTCGTATAATTAAACCTGAACCACTGCGCTGTGGCCCAAGATCTGCTATTTCAAACCTTGGTTGAAGAAAAGGCAGATATTGCCATCATCAGCGAAGTGTATAAGGACCCGAACACGGCAAACTGGGTATCGGACTCCAAGGGTACAGCAGCCGTTTGGGTGAGTGGAAGACTCCACATATCTAGTCGAGCTGCAACTCACGTTAGCGGCTTCACGTGGGTGGAGGTGTCGGGTATGCGTACCTATAGCTGCTATTCCCCACCTAGTGATGATTTCGAGGAGTTCGCGAGATTACTTGAAAACATTGGTGCCAGCGCTCCGTCATCCAGACTACCAGTGGTTATAGCGGGAGACTTCAACGCATGGGCGACAGAGTGGGGTAGCAAAAAGACTAATGCCAGAGGTCGAGCGTTACTTGAAGCTGTTGCAACGCTGGAGCTAGAGCTCGCGAACACAGGGGCAGCAGCTACGTATATGAAGCCTGGAAGGTCATCCATAGTCGATCTCACCTTCATCGACCCCAGGTTGATTGGGGCAGGTTTCAGTTGGACAGTCAGCGACCATTTTACAGGAAGTGACCACCAGGCCCTCCTGTTCACACTAAAAAAAGGCGGTCAAATAGTTATAAGGGAGATGAAACCACGGAGAAAGTGGTATACTAACACTTTCGACGACTAAGTTTTCCTTCCATACTTGGAGAATGCGAAAGCAGTGGCACTGCAGGGGAAAGAGCGCGGCACCTGAATCAAGTACTTACGCTGGCTTGTGATGCTTCAATGGCCATAAAAGCTGATGCATGCAGCCATCCTCCGGTGCACTGGTGGAACTACGACATTGCTCGAATACGACGACAATGTCTGCAGTCCAGAAGGCTACAGCAGCGAGCAAAAGATAGACCGTGGTTTCAGGAGTATCGCACGAATTACAAAGAAAACTGCAGAAAACTGAAGAGAGCTATCAAGGATGCAAAGAAAAAGTGTTGGCACGAGCTCTGTGAGGAAGTCGACCGCGATCTGTGGGGCAGACCATACAAAATGGTCATGAATAAGATCAAGCCCAGAAGTGGAACAAGTCCATCTTGTCCAGACTTTCTGAACCGGGTCTTTAGACATTTATTTCTGCAGCAGTAGCAAAGGGCAGCTGAGACAGGCTTAAGAAATTTTCAACAGACAGAAGAAGTACCTGAGGTAAGTGAAGCCGAACTTAGAGCGGCGGCTCCTAGGATAGCAGTAGGCAAGTCTCCAGGCCTAGATGGAGTCCCGGGGCTGGCCTTAAGGCTGGCTGCTCTGCAAGGCCCTGGCTTACGTAAAGAGACGCTCAATGAGTGCCTAAGAGAAGGACACTTCCCGGAAGCATGGAAAAGGCAGAGTCTGCTACTGCTTCTGAAACAGGCCAAACCACTCCCAGAGCCATCCTCTTATCGACCGCTCTGCATGCTTGATATAGTAGGAAAACTATTCCAGCGAATAATCTTGAATAGGCTTGAGGCGGCTGTGGAACAGGCTGGGGGCTCGTCTGATAAACAGTTTGGATTCAGAAGAGGTCGATCGACCATTGATGCCATAGGCCACATAATGAATTTAGCAACGGATGCTATTGAGGGTAGTCGAGGCACAAGGAAAATGTGTGCTATTATCGCACTGGACATCCGGAATGCCTTGAACACGGCAAGATGGGAGGATGTAATGGAGGCATTAGAGCGCCTGGAGGTGCCGCTCTACTTGCGTAAGACTGTACTCTAGTCTATGACACCGACGACGATGCAAACGTTTGTTCCAATCCTCGAAGGATTTCAAAAAATTATTTTTTATGATCTTGTTCAGCTCCTCCTTTGATGCAGTCTTTATCTTGTCAATGGTAGCGTAGCATCGTCCTTTCATGGGCCTCTTCACTTTCGGGAATAAGATAAAGTCACTGGGGGCATGATCTGGGGAATGGTGGTGAATCATGGTGGCTGAGGCATCAATGTGTTGTTTTTGGCCAAAAATTTTCGCATAAGTAACAATGTGTGAGCAGGGTCGTTGTCGTGGTGCAAAAGCCAACTTCTGTTCTTCCACAAATCCGGACGTTTGTGGTGGCTCGCATCACACAAATTGCGCATAACTTGCAGGTAATATTCCTTATTTACCATTCTACCCTGTGGCAAGAACTCATGATGCACCACACCCCTCCAATCCAAGAAAACTAAGCATAACTTCCACATTTGACTGAACTTGGTGCGCTTTTTTTGGCGTTGGCTTGTGCTGCAGCTTCCATCGGGATGATTGGGAGTTCCCATGTCATAACCATAAACCCATGATTCGTCGCCAGCCATGACCCTTGGGAGCAAATTCGGGTTGTTGTTGACAGAGTCCAACACCTCATTAGCAATGTTAATGCGTTGCTGTTTTTGGTCGAAATTGAGCAATTTTGGTACGAATACCGCGGCGACCCATGTCATGCCCTAATCATTGGTAAAAATCGAATGGCGCATGCCAATCAATATTTTTAGGTCATCAGCAACTTCTGTAACGGTGATTTGATGATTGGCCAATACTATTTTCTTCACTTCATCAATGTTTTTGTCTATTGTTCACGTGCTCGGGCACCTGGCATGCTCTTAGTCTTTCACATCTTCTCGGCCCTCTGAGAACATTTAGTACCCCCAATAAACGTTGCTTTGGTCCTTGGTAGCTTCTCCATATGCCACAGTCAACATTCGGAATGCATCCATGCACTTAATTTCATTTTTACACAAAATTTGATACAGATTCTTTGATCCATTATTTGGAAAAGGCAAATATCGAAGAGAAGCCAAAACACATCCCAGCAAAACAGATGTCAAAAGTTAACTGGATATTCAAAATGTCCAAACGTTTTGGCATAAGGGAGAGACATAAGTACCACACATAACACCACAAAATATCAAATAAATGTAACCTGTGGAAATTCAAAACTTGCGATACTTTTTGAACAGACCTCAGAGTATATTCTGAGGAAGAAGTGGACATTTTGCATGATTAACGGGAAGAATGAATAGGGATCGTGCCAGGAAGGAAGCACTCAATATTAATGGAAGATTGGAATGTTGTGGAAGGTGAGGGGAGGGATGGGAGAGAGGAGGGAGGGTATGGTTTAGGAATAAAAAAAATGATGGCGGACAGAAAGCATTTTGCAGAAGACGGTTTAACAATGATTAACTTGTTCAAGCATCAACATAGTTACACATGAAAAATGAAAGGAGAAACAGGTAGTGGCCAGTTATTTTTATATCATAGTGCTGCCACATATGGTGCCAGAAATGGCCTTCAACTCCCACATCTTTCTGAGATTCCCAATATAATTTAGTTGTCATGAAATGCTGGGAAAAGCATATTGAGCTAAAGGGAGATTATATAAATATATCCATGTATTTCCACGACGTTTCTCTCGGGACTGCTCAAGGGAGACAACGTTGAACGACTTTTTCACCACCTTCTGGTCAATTTGGACCCTATTATTTCTGATCAACAAAAACCATACAAAAGGTATTATTCCTATTGTCAGACGAAGCTAGGGGTATGCTCCTTTCTCCCAAAGTCATTGATGAAGGGGATGACGACAATACTGCGGTAACAGTTCGTCCATCAACTTCATCGATCCAAGACTGACTGCAACTAATCATCCATCATTCCTCAAGAAATCATTGTAAACATCAAAAATATTTTTCATTGTATATCTGCAAGCCTGTGTATGTATTGCTGAAATGTTTCCTAAGAACTTTCTGAGTGAGTGTGTGTGTGCATTATTATAATGTAATGTGAAAACATTACCATGAAAAATGTGCATATGATTCCCTAATATAAATGTAAGTACCACCATACTACCATAGAGGAAATCATATAAATAAAATTAGAGAGATTAGGCGTAGAAAAGAGCAATCCCAACCCGAACGCCAAAACAGAAAGAGTGGATTGATCGAGGGTACTTAGGCATTAACCTCACTCACAATCCCTCTTGGGTGAAACATATGGGGAATATGTGGACAAGCTTACAAAAAATAGGATTTATCAGAAGAGTATTGGGGAAATGTAATGAAAAGGTAAAACAGAAATGCTCCTTTCTCATACTATTTCATTTTGACAACTGTGGTTCAATCTTATTTTCAGTTATGAGGTGTCATTTTGCTTTAATATGAATATCCAATAGGATTTTTAGCGTCTCTTTGCCAAACCTTCATCTTGCACTCAAAATGTTATCTTTAAGGCAATATAAGATCATACTAGCATGAACCGCTAATTGTAGGTTTCACTTTTAAACACAGATGGGCACATAAGATTCTGGAACTATATACCAACCTTGCACTTCTCCTGATCGGCTAGCATCCGCGTAGTTTGATTCCCAAGTTCTTCCAGTTGGTCATGAAGGAGAGAGTTTTGTGCTTCCAACTCCTCCAGCCTCTTCTTTGATTCCGCCATTTCAGACATGAGCAACCGCTCCCTTTCCTCCCAACCTTTTTTGCCAACTGCTAGTGCTTCAGCCAACTCTACTTTCCGGAGACGCATCTGCTCGGAATCAGCTCTAATGGTAGACAGTTCATCACGCAGTGTTTGAAGAGCCTGGTGAACAGACAAAAGTTATTTTTAAAATTGATATCAACGCAGTTCTCACTTCCACACACATGAAAATTACAAATAAACAGTTTATCTCCATTTCATTCACTCCTGGAATTGCTGCAAAAAGCCCAAGTTTAAAAAACTACAACCAACTAGGGGTTATTCTATCAAAAAATTACTACACATTTTAATGTTACGTGATGTTTCAGGCTTTTCTTTCAATTAATCAAATTTTACAGTACCACATTTATACGTATTTTAAATCCACAAAATTAAGTATTGAAATATATAATGTACATATATATTTACATGGTGATAACTCGAGGTCACCCAAGATTAGGTGGCCTTGAAATGCCTACTTTCTGACTCAAAATGACAGATTCAAAAAGCCAGGGTGACTCACAGTGTGAGTCACTCTGGTCACTTCTTTTGTTGAGCATAATATTACATAGATTCGATGTGACTGATGGTTGAGGCCGAGACTTTGTGGAAATCCATTGCGAACAGGAGTTTCAGAAATAACTTTGCAGCTTCCACATAAAATAACTTATTTATTTTCTACTAGTTTCGCTACACTGTAGCATCTTCAGGAACGTACCTTCACTAGCTACGGCACGTTTCACGAGCTACGGTACGTTCCTGAAGATGCTACAGTGTAGCGAAACTAGTAGAAAATAAATAAGTTATTTCATGTGGAAGCTGCAAAGTTATTTCTGAAACTCCTGTTACATAGATTCCTTAAGTGGCATTCACGCAATGAATACATGCCCATGACTCTTAATATCATCACAATCCAAGCAAAATATCAGAAAGCATTTCAGACAACATTACAAGATGTTGTTTCAGTGACAAAGCTGCCATTATAATGACCTCAGATACATTAAAAAAACATCAAACAGCTTGTAGCATAGATAATGTTGTTTTATTTCGTAGTCCAGCTATTATAGATCTAAATGGAGAAATGATTCCCAAATTTGTTTCTCAGGAAAAAAATAAAATAACATAGCTACTGATTGATGAAACCCTTAACAACCACTCAGCAGAAAGTGAAATGGAAGAGCAAGAAATCCTGGAATGATGTCACACTAAAGGAAAACAAAAATATGGTTCCAAGATGGTGGTTGAATAGAACAACATTAACCAGCTGATGAAATATAAGACAATACTGACACTGAAGTCCAAAACTTTTTATTTACATGATTCTTAATAAAAGTACATAAAAAAGATTGTGAGCTATAGAGGTTCTATTTTAATTTTTTAAATGTTTTATCCATTTATAGACTTTTTATCCATTTGTTCCACCAAATTGCAGTCTGGACATCACCACTGCTACTTTCACCCCCACACAGACTTGTAGAAAAGATTTTGCCCATTTCTATGTAAACCCATCTTGGCGGCTGCAAAATCTTCCATTCCCAATACTGTGGTGATATGCAATGTTTTTTCTCATATGATAACACCATTCACAAGGATATTTGAAGCTCTAGCACTTAAAAACCAATTTTTCAGTAAATATCCTACATGGTCCGTTCAATAAGTATTGGGACTGGTTCCAAAAATCAAAATTTATTGCAGTTATCATTACGATCACTTAATAATCTTCAAAATACATTCTTCCTGCATCAATTCACTTAGTTTGGCGGGTCTGCCACTCGTCAAAACTCCGCTGGAAGTCAATTTCCGGAATACTGTCGAGAGCCTTGGTCGTTGCCGCCACTTGAACCACCTCGATGGAGTCGAACCGATATCCTTTGAGCTCCTTTTAAGCTATCCTTTGAGGTAATAACTTTGTCAAGAAAATCTTCATCTTCCTGGACGCAGTCCAAAATTTCTACTCACGACAGTTTTTCTTCCTCGCTCAAGACTTTCAGCACCAGCTTCGGGTACACTCCCCTCATTGCAAGATCTTCTGTAACAATGGTGCCACAGTTCCTACTGAAAGGCCATCTCCTCACTGATAAGGGTGATGGCCTGTCAGTCCAAAACCTTTTTCACTTAGGCCACCTGAGCATTGGTTTGAGTGGTCGCCGGGCATCTGGCATGGTGCTTCGTCTTCGATGAGCTCCCGGCTTTCCTTAAACATTTTGAGCCACTCAAAAATTCTTGTACGGCTTGAGGCATCATCCCCATAAGCCTGTTTACGGAGTTCAAGGGTCTCTGATGTGGATTTCCAGAGTTTAACGCAAAACTTAAAAAAAAAAAAAACTTAAAGCCTTAATTTGCTTTGGTCTTTCCATTGTTAAGCAGGATAAAATTTAAGTTCCCAAATAATTGAAGAAAAGTGAACACAGGAGAAATTAAGTTACCTCGTCATTTGACTCATGCAAACAGCTGTCCAACTTCAAAATTGTTTGAAAAAAATAAAATTACCTTTTGATTCAACATATTTTTGCTGCAATGAGGCAAGTTTCAATACTTTTTTATTACCCAGAGCTTATTGCTGTTATGTCTCTTGTGTGGATGTGGTGCACATGATCACAGTTGTCAGTCACCAGTTCTTGTGTTTCCCATGCTTCATCATGTCTGGGGCACAAGTCATTTTCATTCCACATTTTTGACTGATGTGTGATATGAATGGTCTCCCTCGAGTGTTCTTTCAATGCAGATATATTATGTAACTACCGTATTTTCCCATTGATAACGTGCACGTTACGTAGACAAAAATGTTCATATGATCAAAAAAATGACTATGCATGTTATGTAAAATGAAAATTGAAAAAATCTTAACATTTACATACCTATGTACCCAATAATTTAAAGAAGAGTCTTGTACAAATAAATTAGTCTGGAAGCATGCCTTTCTAATTGCATTCTATTTTATACAGATCTGCTACTGTTACAGTTATTTCATCTCATAGATCCATGAGAAAAAGAAGAAACATAATTTCTATACTTCATTTATTCTAATACGTAGTACTTCTTTATTCTAAAACATGGTACTTCAGGTCTACATGATGTACGTCGTCTTATACACACGCATGTATAAATATATGATAGGATAGGTAGATCACCTGAATCCAAGAAATTCCTCACCTGAATAAAAATATATATAATAGGATAGGATAAATTTTCTGACAGTCTAGCAACTTCCTTTTTCTTTCGCCAAATTAATGACTTCTAGCTTGAACATCGCTGTATATGATTTTCTTCCCGCAATATTTTCTTTCATGGATAATTTTCTTGAGAAAATTCTAAATTATAAAAGCTTAACTTAATTCAAGGTTTGAAACAATCACGATGCAGGCGGCACTTTAATAGAACTTGGAGGGTGTCTAGAACATCTGATCGCCGATACTTACAAAGCAAAGTAAAGCAGACAAAACAAGAAAATTCCTATTCATTCATTCTCTTACATTTCTAATATTTGATTTGCTGAAAGTTAATTTTTACAGCAAATAAAATGACACACAAACATATGTCTTGTTTCAACTTACAAATCATAGCGAAAAAACAATAAGGCAGCATATTGTGTTGGCTAATAAATATTGTTCATTTTTTGATCCCTCTGTTGTTTGCAGTAAATTACAATCACCTAGCTATAATCTTCTGTTTACTTATGGCAGATATAGCCACAGGCAATTATGATTCCATGTATTCATTGGTTGTTGCCATCTATTAGTACATGGATATAGATGAATTTTTACACACACTATACATATACAGACAGATACATGGCATCTAAGCAAAGATAACTATTAAGCCCAGGGTGCACATGATCTATACAAATTCATGATAACTACAAAGTTCTGGATGCGTGGTATACATAAGGTGCACGTTATCGATGGGAAATATGGTAATTCCTAGTCGTACATTGATGTATTCGCTTCACTGCACGAATATATTCCTGGCAGACTGAGATTACGAGTTCAAGTAGTTCACATTTCCATCACTAGTGCCCACCACACTCAAATTCTTAGCTAAAACCATTCAGACTTTTGCTCTCTACCGTCTTCTTCTAAGTGTATTCATACGACACAAAGTCAATACAGTTTTCAAAGACAGTTTCATAAAGAGTAACTGCTTTAGAAAGTGAAATTTTTTATCCAGCATTTAGTGATGCAAATAGAGGGAAAACTGAAAATGGAATTGCGTAAATAAGGGTTTCCACATACATTGGAATAATAGGAATTTGTACGGGACCTGACAAAATTGTCAAATTTCAGGAAAAATTAATTTCATTAGCACAAATATAGGGTTTAACTGTATCTCTACACACTTCCTTCTCACAGCTAACCTTTTGATAACCGTTTTTATATTTGTCCCAGAAATTTTCCCCTGAATCTGCCAGTTACATTCAGAAAAGAACTCATGAGATTGCTCACATGTCTACAGAAAGAATATTAAAATCCAGGCCTGAATATCATTCGTCGATACACCTTCCCACACACATTCCCTCACCATGCCCAACCCCCTCTAACACACAATACCCCCCCCCCACTTCCACCCCTAAATTCCTTCCGCTCACCCCTCATCATGGAAGGAGCACTCTTAGACCAACTCTGACTCATCCATTCGTTTCATTATACCAACACTGTGTCTAAAATATGGTGTCACTAACCTGCAAATCAGTTGAGTGCAACACAACTTGTCTCGCAAACTTATCTTCAGCCTGTCGAGCAACCTCTGCGTGTGAGGCAGCATCTTCACGTGCAATTGACGCTTCCTTCTTGGCAGTTTCAAGGTCAGCTAGGGCAGATGTCAGTTCATCCTGGATTCGGCATAACTGGACCCTCAGTTGGCCAACTTCACTAGTGCCCATATCTCTAGTTTCAGTCACTTCCTTCTCTAAATCAGCAACACGATCTCTTAGCTCTTTCTCATTGGAAGCAGCTTCTTCACTCCTTAAAAATAAGCAGTGAGGGACCAAACTAATAGACTGATTTCAATGATGGAATTTTAAATAAAAAATGCGTTGTTCTTTAAAGCAGAGGAAAGTGAAATACAGGCAATTTACTTCCCATGTCTGCATGGCGATATTATAATAATATTGATATCTTTTGTATTGCAGGTGGCAACACAGCAACATTAAAATAGTTCAAATTAATTAAATAGCTAAAGTAGTACAAAACAAAATGATATATTAACACATGCACAATGATGTTGATAAGAGGAAACAAGTGTTTCAGAACACACAATTCAGAGACAGTAGATAGACAGAGCATACTACATTGTGATACTCATTTAAAATTCACAGCAATTACAGCTGTTTTCTAAACACTCAGGAATACTGTTATATGCTTTTTTTAGAGAGTAGTTTCAAACTTTTCCCGAGGTTCGAGAGTGATGCAATTGATTATAGGTCTGAAAGAATTTCATTGAATATCACTGTAACTGTATGATGAAGGTGTTTCTGCTCCAGGGATAAGGAGAACAGTGATCGGCATGAATATTGCTACCACTGCATGGTAGGAATGCATTTGATGATTGGTGGGGAAAAGTTTAAAGCTTAGTTCAATGAATAAGATACAGATTAGCATTTGCAGTGAGGGAAGTGTAAGTACAGCACGTTTTTTAAATAAGGGTCTACCAGAAGAACAATAACTGCAGGATTAATGTCACCTTAAGGGTCCTTTTTTGAAGTGAGAACGCCCTTTTTGTAAGGCATTCGTTTCCCCAGAACATTTTTCCAAAAAAGAGAAACCCAAGAAGCTTAAGGGAGTAAGATCAGGTAAAGGGGCTATCATTTACTCCTAACAACAGGCCAGAGGAGGGAGAATTTCTTTTACTTAGCACCGGTAGGCATTGAGCTTTGTGGCAGTTCAAGGCTATTGTATTGGCATGGCACCATTCAGTAATGTTAATAAAAGAATTGCCACAGAGGTTAATAAGTTCTGGTGTATCTTTGGATTTTAGGGGACATGAGGAGTCATCTGCAGAGAGACACAAGTTACAATTCTGGATTGAATTTGGTCCTTTATAAAAATCAGAATATATAACGGTCCCTGATTTTTTTGGGGTGCCTGGTTAAGTGGTTCTAACTGGATTACTTGGGCATATTTCTGGGTAATAGTAACATTTTCCTTTCTGCTGCCAGTTTTTTTAGAAAAGATTTGATCCCGCACAGGGTATTGTCAATTTGCAGCCTTAATGGTTTGGGGAAGAGCAGCTCATGGTTAATGGACTCAAATGCTTTATTTAAATCATAGAATATACCTAGTGTAGTATGTTTGCTGGCCAGAGCATTGTGGACATGATTTAGCAGCTGACAAAGCAGCAGTGGTGGTTGAACTACCTCTTCACAATCTATGCTCTGCATGTAATAGCTGGTGGGATACCCGATAATTCAATAGGTCGTTGTAGAAGATTTTTTTCTCACTTTTTTGAAAAATCAAAGAACTGAAATTACAAAGAAAGTGCGGGAGATACCGCAACCGTAACTTTTAACGGAGTCATCCGCTAATGTGCATTTCAATGCAAAATTTGATTCCCATAAAGCCCTCAAAATTTCATAGTTTAAGAGGATGCCTTGATAGCTTAACTGGCTAAAGCACTCGACCGGACATTGAGGGATCCAGGTTTGTATCCTGGTCAAGGCGAATGATTTTTACACTCTGAAATTGTAGCATAGACCTGAAATAAGGCAATAGTAGCTTGAGTCAGAAAGGGGACCTTTTTTCTGAACAGAAGTAACATAAGCTATCATAATGTAGGCTAGGACATATGGTTCGTTAAAGGATGTATGAATTCTGCCCTCTGAGGGACCACATATGAAATTAAAAACTTTATGAACTTTAAACCTTTAATAAAAGGTATGGGTACCTCACCAATCACCACTTGCCGGGAAAGGACTCTCTGAATTTTTTTCTTTGGGGTGAGAGGTTTGAAAGAGAAAGAAAGAATTGGACAGTGAGGATCCCTTCTGCAGCTGGAAGCAGCTTCTGATTTTAACATTTCAACAACAAGCTTTCTTTGCCATAAAAGTAGCCACTGTATCATGAAAACTGAAGCAGACTACATTTTCCACCTTTGTTTGACTGGCAAACAGAGTTCATTTCAACATTAGGGCTCTTTTAAGGGGTATGGTGACTTGTATTTCAAAATGTGAGAGCACAAAAGATGACCTAATAAAAAATAAATATTTTCCATCTTTGTCATTTTAAACGAACTTAGCAATGCTTGCTGAAAAATACTTTAACTGCAACTAATAAAAGTTTATTAATTTAAGTTTTCAATTTAATATAATAAAAAAAGTTAATTTTCCATCTAGTCCACTGATCTAGATGGTTCTGAATGACTTAAGCCTTCTTGCTACATGTGATTGCAAGCAAAGTACCCGTACGAGAGTGGTCTGAAAAGTTCTTATCCTTGCTTATAGATGGCATCAGATGATTTTTTTCTCTCATGTAGGCCAAACTGTCAGTAGATGACACTCAAATACGCCCCTGCCCACTTAAGTGCCTTGGCAACGGGAAAATTGAGGGATTTGCCCTGTGACGTCCTGGAACACCCACCCCATTCACAGGATTTGGTTCGCTCGGACTTTACCTCTTCCTAACACTCAAACATTTTCTCACTGGTCAATGTTTATATTGTCCAATCAAAAAGTGATTGCAGACAAGTACTTGGAAGCACTTCTGGAAGAGCAACACAGAGTTGGTATGATGGCACTGGAACACTGCTGGATGAAATATATTAATATTAAATGCCATTATGTTAAAAAATAAACTTTTTTGAGAAGATAAATTATCATTTTCATCATCAGGTTGAGGACTTTACAGATTACCCTTGCATAATGGACAAATATACTCAAAAAATTTCATTTCCCCTGTACAGTGGAACATCACATAACAAATAATATCTACAATGCACAAAAAATATTGTAAAAAAACTCTCTCAATAAGCAACGTTTCACATTATGAATGCCGGGGAGAGGGGAAGTCTTGAATTGTGTTCCCACTGCAGCCATCTGTTTTTAGCACTCATTACCCTAGCACCTTGGTATCACTGGTGATCACATATTTTTCAAATATTGTATTCAGACATATTATCTGTGCCAGGTTCCACTGTATATTAAATATATTGTTATGTAGAAACTGCAATTTATGCAAAAAAACAATCAAGGAGTAGTGCTTAATTTCATAGAAAATAAATATTGGAATGATGAGAAAGTTGCAAAAAAGTAAAATGTCTTCTGTAATGTACAGAAATTTGTTATTTCCTTTGAAATTCTTTACATTGCAGCAGTTTACTGACATGAAAAATTAAAAAATTTTTCAAAGAGAACAACTGTATTAAGTAAAATGGTTACATCATTTTTGCATGGTTGCAAAAAAAGGTACCCATTATAATTGTTAGCCATTGCTTAAGACCACTCAAACAAATTAAACTGAAGTTGACTACATCAAGAATTTGAC